>NW_020451216.1:1945601-1976798 GCF_003343035.1 Apteryx rowi | reverse complement strand
GGTGCGGGGCTGCTGCCCGGCTGAGAAACACAGGGGGGTCTCAGGGCTAGAGGGAGGCTGCAGGTGCAGCCCTCGATCCCCCCGCCCCGGGCCCGGTTGCGCCTCTGCCCAGCAACCGGGCATCCTGTGGCCACAGCGCCGAAGGCAAGGCCCATGGGGAGCTCTCTGCCTTGCCCCCCCCCCCCCGAAGGCTGAAGCCCTCTGCAGTTCCTCAGGGAGGTGCCTGCTTTGGGCTTCGTTGTCTTAAATGTCTCCTGAAAGCGCCTGTGCTATGGCTTTGCGGGGGAGAATAGAGGCGTGTGGAGGTCAGGCCGACAGGGGATGTCTGGGCCAACTCATGGTGTCTTCAGCAGCTCCCTGGCGTGTGGGGGGCTGGTCTCTTCCCCTGCTTCGGGGGATACAGACACCCATCTGACAGCAGCAGGTATCCTAGCAGAGTGTATGCAGCCACTCCTTTGGAAGCAGTTCCACTTTGTGCAAGTAATAAAATTTTATTTCAGCTGGGAAGAAATAGTTCATACAGATTGGTGGGTTAGGTGCTTGGAAGGGAAGGGCCTGAAATCAGGCTCTAACCACTCGTTAGTAAGATTATTTTCACTTCTCTTTTGGCCCAGTGGTTATTCATTGCTTGCAAAATGGAGCAGTTCAGTGGAAGGGGGGAGATAGCTGATAGAAGTCCACCATCTAAAACACCTGAAATAACCTAAGCTTGGCAATTTAATACATATCTCTTAGAAGCCAGAGTTTACATCCCCTCGGATAGGGAGGTTGAACCAGCAGGTTTTTCATATCCAGAATAAGTAATACAACCATTGACTTTTTAGGCAAAAGGGTGGTGGAGTAGCTTCACCACCGACAGAGCTTTGTGCAGAACCTGACTTGGTGGGTGTCCTTTGAGGGATGAAACTGGGAGAAGATGCTGATTGCGTGAATTCTTAGGAACAGACTTCGTGCCAGACTTGCTCAGCACTTTCAAGACTGACTGTTTTTTTGAGCGTGGCCAGATGCAGAACTTGAGCTGCTTGCAGTGTTTGATAGCTGCTGAGTGAGACTTTGAGGATGGCAGATTTTATTTTGGTAAAGTGGAAATTAAGCAGGGCTGATGCACCTGAGTTCATTCTTTGGTGCATATTTGTCCCTGGTAGCCAGAGATTATGGCAAGGTACTTTATAATAACATGAACAGAGGAGAAAACAGCTTGTCAGAAAAGCTGTAGCTTTAAAACATTAAAGCATAGAGGCCAAAAAGCCATTACATAATCAGAAGCTGCAGTAATAGGAAAAGGAGTGACAGCCCGTGGAGGAGTTAGCAGGCAGATGACAAGGAGGTTGTGGGGATCAAGATGAAAGTAACGTGCAGTTACATGAGATAGTCACATAGTCAGCATCCCCATCAGCCAGCTTTTCATAATTCCTGTTTCATAGTGCCTAATATGCAGCTTTGATCTCTCAATCRTAATAATTCAGCCTGAGGATTGTAGGTGTGTATTAAGCTCTTCCAGGTAAAAGCAGACTTACATACGCTGTCTACTTTCTGCAGAACCATTATCCTTGTAGTTCTTCTAATTTGGCCAGTTCTTGCCTACCTTGTAATTCCAGGTATTTCACCTACCCAAGTAGCTGTTTCAGTTCTTATAAAGAGTTTCCCTGATGCCTGGATTATTATTTTATTAACGGAACTAATAAATTGCTAGCAGCAGCATCCACTGTAAGATCTTTAAGAGACATCCATTTCATTTCTCAAAATCCCTGATAATTATAATCTTCGCAGCCAATTTTTTAATATACTCTACAACAGCTCATTAATTTTAACTAATTCACTAATTTCCCATATGCTCACAGCAAGGGAGGAAAAATCATGCAAAAATGCTGGCAAGAACTAGTAACCCAAACTAATCCTCTGTCAGTATGAATTGTGGTCAGAATTTGGGGTCCATATGTACTCAACTATAAAAATTTTATTTATACAGCATTCCTGTTCTTGACATCTCTTGGACATCTTGGGCACAGAAATTATACAAGAGAAATGACACTCTGAGCTACAACTGATATTCTGTAAGTCCCATCTCATTTGTTGGATTGACTGTTCCTATCACTTCATGAAAAGAGAAAGGAACATCTTCAAACAGAATTAATATGTATTATTCTTTTAAAGCCAAATTATTTAGGACAAGTTTCTCTAGTTAACGTGTAGAGCAGTTGACTGGCTATAATAGAGAAGACTGGAGGAAACTCCAGTTTTTCTTTCCATAATGGGAGAAACTGAATTTGTTAGAGTGATTTCCTTTCATAATAGTTTGCCTAGGGGCAGTCCATGACTAAAAACAGTCTGAAGATCTCCTAGAAGAAAGAATTTCTATACAGTTAGTTTTGAATGGGGCAAAAAAACCTTTCTAGGTGCTGGGCATCTTATTTGGAGTACCCGACGAAACAGGACATTTATCTGATTGCTCTCCAAACATTCCTTCCTACTCTTACTTTTTGCTGCATATCATTTATGKTTTTTTTGCCTGCTTTCCAGAAGAGATAATGTCATATGACAACACAGAATATATGTATGGGTTTATCTGATCTGTTGTCTCTTCTCAAACACTTTTGAACTCCTGGGCCATTTTCAGCAAATTTGACAGCAGCAGAGATCTCAAAGGGATTATATTCCTAACAGCTTTGCAAAAATAGGTCCCTGGATAGAAGAGAGAAACTGTTATCCACTGCCGAGGAAAAGCCTGTAGAACAAGTTCATCCTACATACTCTTAAATTCATTGGGAGCACTTGKGAAGCAAACTGTGGAGCTGTTGTGGCTAGTTCATTGAAAACATCAGCTCTGTGCTCTGTAGTAGGTGAAAAGGCAAAAAGAATGTTAGGAATTTTAGGATAGGAATAAAGAACACAGCAGGGTTGCACAGTTTGAATATTGTGTGAAAATCTCCCTAAAATATCAAGAAAAATACAGAGAAAAGCAACAGGCTGATCAGAGGTATGGAATTGCTTCCTTAGAAAAAAGGTTAAATGAAGTACAACAGTTTAGCTTGGAAAAGGACTATGGAGGAATATGATCATGGTATAAAAATCTGTTGTCATAGAGAAGGTGAATTCTCTGTTTCTTGTAACACGAGACTTAGGTGTCCTGAGCAAAAATTTCAGGCAGTAAATTTAAAGAAACAAAAGGAAGAATGTTTTCCCTTGAGTTAAAATTGTAGGTTGCTGCAATATATTGTGGAGGCCAAAAGTATAAATGCATTCATAAGTGGATTAGAAATGGCAATGGAAAAAATGTCCATTGAGGCACGTTAAACATAATGCTAATGGAACTGCCGGCTCAGGAAATCTCCAAATAAAGGGGTGAATTCAGCTAGCACATTAAGACACCTAAATTTAGGTTTCTGTGTGTAGGTGTCTCCATGTGAACCAGATGTCTAAGCTCCCATTATACTCAGTGGAGTTCCGGTGTGGGATTTAGTTACATAAACGTAGGTATCTAGTGACATTTAGGCGTTGTGGAGTTTCCTACCTGGCCTCCAGCTCCTGCTCCAAAAAGGTGCATGTTTCCTAAAAATCCTGTCATATCTGTCAGTCCCATGTAGGAGTCTTTGATATCCCAGACCATTATAATTATCAGTAAGCACCTAGGGTTAGGTAGCTGAACGCTGCTCATAGCTGCTACAACAAGCCATTCAGATTGCCGTAAAGTAGATATCGTGCTCCACTTTCGGTCAGCTGAATGACCCTCTAGACTCCATTAGCTATGCTGAGTAGTTCTCCATTGACTAATAGGAATTTAGAAAACCAACTCACATGAAGACATGTATGTGGGATGAGTTCAATCTAGGTATCAATCTGCAAGCTGTATCCCACCCCAAGCATCAGAAATTTGAGGCTATACCAAGCTGTACCATAGTTTTTTATGCTTTTTCCTTCAGTTTCCTTGTCTAGTCAGACCACTGAGTTGATTCAGTTGGGACTGATTTAGGGGAAGAAGATAGGAGATGATATAACTAGCTACTCTGGTTTTGGTAAAACTTCTTAGGACACTCGGATATTATTGATAGCAAGGATGATGTGAAAGTTTAGATTCATGTTGCATTGTACAGTGATGCATTGACATATTGTGACCCTTTAAATGCAGTTTCATAATGCTCTAGGCCCACAAGATACCCRATGGATAAGAATTCGGGGACATCTACGGATACGGCTCATGAAGCCACCAGAATGGACAAACCRTTAAGCCATTAGATCATGTAACTGAGGGGAATTTTTACACAAAGTTGAATCAAAACTAATTTTTAAATGACAAGCTCTACACCTTTCTATGAATAAAACAAGTTTCATCTTGCTGGAGTAGCAGAACTTTCCTAAGGGGAATTTAGGCTAAGATTCAGGCTAAAAAAATTAGAAGGAAGGTAAGATGATAATTAGATGACTTTCGGAAACCAGAATCAACTTTCTTCTCAATCTCTTGAACTTAAAATTGTACACATTTTCGAGCTGGAAGAAGGAAACRTTCAGTACTAATGCTCTGCTCTTTTGGGCTGGTGAAAGTTTTAACAGAACTAGTATTAGGACAACTTGKCAGCAAGTTCTGACTTAATTTTTTTGATTTTTTTAAAACAAGCTATGGAGGAACGTTTATGCTTTTAAACCTGTATTGATCACCACTTGTGCCAGTTCAACAATGTCCCCTTTGGGTGTTTATTGACAGAATGTCTTAACAGTACAATAAATAATAAAGACTYCCTCTCCAGCATCTCTGCTGTTAACAGAGCATCTATATCTCCCAGATGTGCTGCTCTTCAGTGTGAAGCAGAGACAAGAACAAATCAAACATGATATAATGGACAGGCCCTCCTTTTTATCGTGCATGAGGCATAGATAAGATCTACGAACCAGCTGAATATATTAACATTAACCCACATTAATGAAGCAAGAAAGAAGTTGTGGGGTAGAATGACAAGCATACAAATGCGCAGGAACATGAGGAAGAAACCAGATGCRTGAGTCACAGTCTGTTCTTTGGGAGAATTCACAGGCCTACGGATCTTTCCTTGTATTGTCTCAACAAGGAATTATAGTACTGAGCATGCTAATCTGTGTTATTTTCCTGTACTTCTCMTACCTCTCCTGATATTTTCTGTGGAATCTCTCCAGAACTGTGGAAAAGTTGTGTTTTAGGTATGAAGTGTTGCTGACAAAATTCCATCTGTTTTTGGTATTCAGAAGTTCCCACTCTTAAGATCTGGGAGTGAGATGCAAGATTTTCTCTCATTTCTTTTTAYTGAAATAAAACATTCCTTGGAATCTGTAGTGGGAGGTAATTGGCTAAACAATCTGTCCAGAGTTTCTCAGCTGTACTCAGATAACTTCACAGGCTTGGGGTCTGGGCCAGCCTGGGCTGATTTCTGTTCCACTTTGAACTGTTTTGCAAAGTTCTAACAGTGAAAACAATCACATAAAGCCCAGAAATCTCATCACTGAATTGGCTTTTTCCCACTGAATTTTATAACTCTACCAGAAATTTCTTTCCATCTTTGTTTCTCATATGAAGAAAAAAATAAGTTTATTTGCAAAGAAGATCAGTCTCRTTATCTTCTTTTTACAGATGGTGGAAGTTAAAGCACAGAAGGATGAAATTGTTCATTCCAGGTCATCCAACAGATCAGAGAGGAAAAATAGAAACAAGCCCTTCAGTGCTCATTCTGTTGCATCACTCTGTCTTCCTGTTATGATGAAAATGTCTGAAATGTAACTTGCACAGGTAAGTTTATGAGAAGGGACAGATTCAGAGTTCCTGAAGCCTGGAAACCAAAAACTTTAGAAATGTCACATAAATGGAGGTTAGATGCAGTTCAAATTGAGATGAGGACTCTAATTCCTGAGTTGTGGCACTTCTGTTGTACTGGTATCTTTTTGGTAAATCTTCCTCACAGCTGGTGTAAACATCCCAGTATGTTTCATCAAAAGAAACCTTAGCCTTAACCCCCATACCTATTGTAGAATGGGGTGCTGACCTTTTATTTTTTTCATACTGAAGTTTAATTTTCTCCATTCTCAAGAACAGGGCTTTCACTTTCCTGGCACCAACAAAAACATAAAAAAGAAGTATGTRTAACAAGCAAAGGATAATTATACAATAATATTCATAGTCTCATTTTAGCTCTCTCCTTCCCCTTCATTTTACAGAATTATTCTGATTCATAACAAATGGGGGGCAGTTCTTGTTTTTCTGTAGCAAATTTACTGTCTCTTGTAATCACAGAATCATAGGGCTGCAAATGGTGAACTGGTCTATAACCTTCCTTTCCCCCCCAACCACAGTCTGTCATTCCTGACAGCTGTTTGTGTAACCCGTCCTAAAAAATCTTCGGAATTGGTCACTTTACAATCTTCATGAACCACCAGACAACCATCTAGAAACTGCTACCCTAGATCATTCTTATTCTTCAGAGGCCCAAGGTATATTAGCAGTATGACTCATCTTTGTATTATTTTTCAAAGGAAAATATGTGAAATTCAGTGGTAGTTGTGTTTCCTATCTTATTATGTATATGTGAGAAACTGAAGAGAAATTATATTCTTACAGCTAAGAAGACAAGAATTAGGAGACTTGACTGTCTGTCAGGCTTCCTCTGTAAGTCAGGGTTTCTTGCCTTATAACTGCATTTCTCATATACAGTATGTCGATAAGATTCATACCCTTACATCCCGTGTCTATTTTATCTATTTAGATTAGAAGCACTGGTGGCCAAACACAGTTTCTTATGGGGCAATTACGTATCACTAAGAACAAGGGCACCAGATCCTTCCGAGGGTTTGTAGGCACTGTGTCAGTACAAAACAGAACAGAAAATCTTCATCAGTCACGTACTCTTCATTGTATTACTAACTTGCAGTTTTTCAGGAAAATGTGCTATGAGATGCTATCAAAAGCAGTGTCTCTAAAATGTAAGTTTTGTAAATGTCATAAGCTTGAATTCAATAAATGATGACAACAAATTAGAAGATAAGTGTTCTAATTGGTCTATACAGAATGCAAGAGCAGTACAGTTATTTCTTGTAAATTTACTCATTATTTTATCATGAACAAATTATATTTGATTAAAAAGCTCAGCATAATTTGGGGGACTATTAAAAAGCCCTCATGCAAATAACATGACCTTTATGTTAATGATTTTAGTGAAGGATTATTAGGCAATTAAATGAATGACTTGAGGAAGCCATTATTGCTTAAAATGTCAAATTCTGAAAGAAGTTTTACAGCCTAAGAAAAATGGTTAAAATGGAAGAAGAATACTGCTAAAAGYTGTGCTAGGCAGACGTTATACTTCACAAGGGGATAGCATGATGTTCTGTGCAAGCTGTGAGGTGCCCCCTGGCGTTAAAAAGCTCAGCTGTTCATCTGTTGAGACATAATACATGGTCAGAGTAGGAATGATACTGGAAGTGTTGACAGAGGATAAGAAAGGGTAAACAGTAAACAGAACCTACAGACAGCCGCAGGGATGGAGAAGGAGGGATTAGTAATAATGCCATTTACGATCTAATTGTCATTTACAATAAGCAGAATTGGCTTAAGGCTTCTCATCTGGGTAGGTAAGATTTTTGGTAGCAGGAGTTAGGGGATGCTTGGTGAAGGTTAGAGAGAGTTCAGAGATGGAGTGGTGATGGGGATCTGTGTGGGGAAGGAGACAGCAGCATTTCAGGGAGGCTAGAAGGATGCTTGAAGAGGCTGCAGGAGGCTTTGGAGAGTGTCAGGGAGAGGAGTCTCTTTCTTCACCCAGCTGTCTCCTCCATACCACCTTGAGAGTTATGGGACTCACAGACCTGCCCTTCCAGCCACATGTCTCAACTCCAATCCCTGCAAACAACAAGGCACCCTCTCTTCCTCTTCCTACAGCAGTTTCTGCACATTTGGGGCTGCTGAGAAGAGGAATGAGAAGCAGGGAGGGGACAAGAGAAAAGGGAGCATTGCAGCAAAGGGGAAGGGAAGAAGAGAAGGTACAGAGCCAAAGAGGAAAAGGCCTTTGGGAGYAAGGTTTTCTGTTCCTACTATTACTGGGGTCAACCAGAACTGCTCCCAAGAGCCAGTGCTCTAAAAGTAATTCCTTCTTCCCTTTCTTTCAGAGGTACTAGTGGCTATGCAAGCAGAAGGCAAGTATGGCCTGTGTGGCTTGATGTTTCTGAGCCATGAGGAGAATACCTGTTTCTCAAATAGCAATGACCTAACTAGTAGGACACACTCATACAAGAGCCCTACTTTCCGGTAGACCTTTATGTATTCAAAGCCAAGTGCAGACATTTAAGTAGAAATGCATGAAAGTATCACTTGTTAGAGAAATGCTAATCTATTGAGTAGTAGTACCTTGAAAACTGAGATTAAAAAAAAAAGTGAAAATAAAACCTTTTCAAGATCTCAGATTATGTGGTTGGCATGAGGAAGATTTAGAAGAGCCAGGATTTTCTTGGAAGAGTCTTGTCAAGGAAGATGGAAGAAGAAAACTAATAAGGATGAGATAAAGTAGAGTGTTGTTCAGGCCTCTTCATTAGTATGGCTCTTCACCGACCTTAAGTGGCAGTTCTAGATTCTGCATTCTTCAGGACTCTTCTGGAAATAAACGGGGTAGAACTAGAACTGTATAGACAAGATCAGAATCAAAAGCATGTGATTCTAAGTTTTGGGGGGAATTCCCACACTATAACATAGCTGTAACTGGATATTTAGTATTTGCAGCTCATCTTCAAATGGCAAAACAAAAGATGGTTGCTGGTTCAGTCAAGCAGGAAAGAGAGTATTACARGTTATTTTCAATACTTTCTGAATACCAAATCTCTGCCCCTTTTGCATGTCCTTATGACAGAAAAAAGGGCATGTCACATGGTATCGGTAAATATCAATGGTTTAGCCAGGTAGCTGATTTTGATGTCTACATCTTTGCTTTTATATGGCAGTATTATGGAGATTAATCACTTATRAAGGTTTTGGTTCTCTTGTGGATTAGAGGAGTGAGGTCAGGAAAATGAGGAGATGAGGACAAGTCCCTTTGAACAGACTGGTATCGGTTGTAACAAAATTTGCAGCACTTCATTGTGTAAAATTTTGTTGTAAACCAAACAATACCAGTGTTGTAATAGCCCTAGTTGCCAAAAGAAATAAGGTAAGAATTTTGGCTATGAAAGCCTCAAGCCCTTGTGGTCATAGAAATAAAACCTTGAAAATTTGAAACATACATAAAATCCAACAAAAGTCAAATTAAAAAAAAAAAMCTCAGTGAAATCCTCTCTAGTGTTTTTGAATGAAGCCATTCTTCTGATTTTATGGAGACCAACTCCTATTTTCTTAGTACTCAGGCTGGTAATACTGAATATGAGTCCCAAATATGTCTTCTGGCACTGTACCAATTTGAGTTAAACCAAAATATATTATCCTTTCTCTTAAATGCAAGCTCCCGCTTTACTATATTATGGAGCCATGTTATCTGAGAGTTGCAAAGTAATGCCAGATGGTGAACGTACGTTGGCTGGAGTTTGCAGTTTCTCTCGGATTGCCACATGTTTCACCACTTGGAAGCTTYTAAATTATATTGTTCAGTTATTTGTCCTCTTAGCTGAATATTCCCTGTCTTTCATTTTCTGATTTCATGCAATTCTTCATGCTCTCACTAGGTGGGTCCCCACAACAGTACACGGGGTAAGCAATTTGTTGAATAGCCTGACGCATTTGGGGAAGTGTATGCCTTGGACAGTTTTATTACCACTTTCTTTGGCAGAAGTTCACTGTGCCACGTGTTTTGATGTACAATTTAGTGATTTTGAAAACCATTTCAGCATTGGGAAGTTGTTTTAAAGGGCCTGGGTTTGGGGATCTTCCTAGGACTATTCCCTTTCTAAGTTAATCTATTTCAGTTGGGATTTAAAACAGATGTGCTTTTCTTATAGCCAATTATATATAGTCATATTAAGCTTTGCAGTCATTTTACCTTTCAAAAGATGATGCAAAGCTGGTTGGTCACCAACATCACATATATTCCTCCGTTCCAAAATCACAAGTCAGCCAGCRTATCTTTAAGTTTGTTGACTTTCCATGCTAGTCAAAACCAAAAAACCTCTATCTTTTTCCATGTGCATTATGTATTTAGTGACTTCACAAGAAACAAGAAAAAAGAAAGATTTTTTAGCTAAAATCTTCAGAACCTTTCTTCCTAAGTACAAATGCTTTGTATGAGTGTGTACTTAGACTGAAAAGATTAGTCCACTAAACCGGACCAAAACAAGACCCAAAACCAAAACTTCTGACATAGTACTCCTTATCCTATGAAGAAGATGAAGGAAAAAATGTCGGAGATTAACCATGTTTCTTAATGTCCTATTAGAAAGCCAGTCTAACACAATGGTTGGTAGCATGAGAGCTAGACATACACAGAACTTGAGCCCTTTGTGATGCCCCCCTCCAAGAGTCTGAATACAATCCTTGCCTGGGCAGCACCTGTTTGTCCCATGGACCTGGGAGAAAGCTGCAAGTGGGGAACTGAGCAACTATTCACCCTGTTAATTTTTAGTTAGAACTGTATGGTGTTTAAAAGTCATGGTGCTCTGAGTGAGGAGACATGTTGTTTCTTTACTATCTCAAGTTGTGTCTTCATCCTGCCAAGGAGGAGGATCGATTAGCCTGCAGAAARCTCTATACTGCCAGGTCCAGGCTGTTTCTGACATTCAAGCTTGTACACTTACAGCTAGCTCTCTCTATATAGTGTAGTTTGTAAAGATCATTTAATCTTAGACTAATAACTGTTACCTGAGGGGCTTGTCAGGTATCTTTTAATGACCACTTCTCATATCTTGGCAYGTAGAGAAATGAAATCAAAACAGCCTGTCTTGTGTATTTCAATTATTGTGAGATTTGGTTTTATTTTTTTTTCCTCCCTCTCTTTTTCAGGCTCATTAAGTGAATCTGTTTCATCTGCTTATTTGACACTGAACTCACATGGAAGTCTAACATAAAGTGCAAATTTTGGTGGAACTAGAGATTTTGTTTCATATGATTTACATTTAGAGGTCAAAGAAAGGTTTAGAAAACTTTTGCGATATGTGCTATGAAGATAAGCTGAAGACTAAAATTGATTGCTTTCCTACTCAGTGATCAACTTGCATTAAATAAAACTGATATTCATTACTGGAAATACTTAAAGTTCAGATAATCTTGATCGGTCAAAAAATTTATTAGTGCAAGGCAAGACAAAGGCTGTCACAATTCACAGAGTTATGGTAGTACTTCATGTCAGAGCTCTGGCTCAAAATGGATCCTCAACAGTAGCTATAACATCTGATTTCCTGGTTTTAACAAGTAGGTAGAGAGAATTTTCTGTGTTTTACCTAAACCAGTTTTAATGATCTTCTCATCTCCGTTTTGAAGATGACTATATTTTTCTATATTCTTTTAGTTTATTTTAAAAGAATATTCTATATTCTTGTAGTTTACTTACAGCTCTAACTGATGATTATAARCTCCAATAATTGTCTCTTCTTTATCATCCTACTATCAATTTCAATCTCCATTCTTCAGCTCTGGGCCAACTCTACATTTAGTCTGAGTGCAAATGCTCTAGGAATCCAGGGCAATGAAGAACAGTGAAGAATTTCAGTGAAACCTTGGTTCAGATTTGGAAAGTTCTTGTGTATCTGAGCTTGGAGACTTGATCTGGGGGGGATCTCATGCTCTCCTGGATTGCAGTCACCATTCTGCTTCCCTGGGAAATTACACAAAGTATAGTGGGAGTGTTCATCATTTCTACTTCCAGAGTTTAAAACCAYGAAGACAGACATACTATATGAGGTTGGTCTGCTCACACTTGTCTGGCACCATCATTTCCTCTGGGAAAATGGCAAGAGCAAATAGCAACTTGYCTGGCTGCATGTAGGCGTGATCCTCCTGAGAACATATAATTTGGCACCATGTGCAAGTGAAGTTCAAACATCCTCAAGCTATGAGTTGTTGACAACATCTCTCAGAATAGACGCATAAACTACTTAAAGCAGTTTTAGTGCTGTCTTATCTCAACATTACCTTCAGAAACTGTAATTGTTCCCAAATTACTCAGTCACCCTCGTTGGGGAAATAGGCTTACAGCAGAGAAGGTTAGCCACTTAACCTTTGCATCTGCACCTCTGTAGGCAGAGGATAACAAAACTTACCAACCTCATCAAGATCCTGGGAAATGCAAAACACACCTAAACTTTCATGTGCGTGATGAATGCTTATGTATTACTGCCCCGCAGTGGCTATGTTTACAAAAGTTATAATTCTCACAGTAATGGTAAATAATAAAACATCTGACATTTTAAATAATAGAAATTACTCAGTCAGATTATTAGCTGTGGAAAGTGGGCATTGCATTCAAACTGATTCCATTTTACACTTAGGATTTTGAATGAGGGTGGCATAGCTGGTGGTGTCACACCTATATTACTGTTGACAGACCTGTCCCCTCTTTCTAGGAGACTGAATAGAAATGCAAAGTATCACTRATGAATTCAGAAGGACGTAAATATACAGACTTCCAAAGCCTCTCAAGACTGAGAGTCAGCAAGCGAACTTTGGCTGCAACACGGAATATTTGAGAGTTGTTAATAAAGAGGATTAGGATGGTACGGATCCTCTGGGCTACAGCAGGATTTAACAAATGCCTGTGAATGTAATGTTCACTAGGACTCCAAGGCAAAGCTCCACTGTAACTTGGAATCCGCACAGAGGGAGAAGAGAAAGCAGTCCAGGATCATGTTACTCATCTGATTGCAAAGGGCCCTGTTTTCAGCGCTACCCCCAGGGCTTTACCTGATCTATCCAAACAGAAGATGTCTGCCCTTCCCACCCTGCAATCATTCATACATAAACAACCTCTAAATAGTTTTCTGACTGTTCTGCCAGTTTCAGCTCTTCTTGCTTATTCAGTGCCTGCTCCTGCCAAAACAACAAACTGAGCTCGTGTGGGTTGTGGTTGGGGGCAGAGGCAGGCAGCAGCGGTCTGTTAGTTTCCTTTGTTTTTCACGGTTCTGTTTGGCCTTTCCTTGGGTGGAAGCCAAGGGATAGATCATTGCTGGTTCCATCATGATACAGAAGGAACAGACATCACTTTTCAAACAATGACAGCTTTATGAAGCTTAACTGTCTCGGCCAAAATCTTGATGCTATCATCAGACATGCCTTTCTTTCCAGTCCCTGCAGGTGACTGCAGCTGGCAGTGGATCTTTGACAGTCAGATTCTGTATGTTATCTCTGCTGGACCAAGCCTTTAAATAATTGGATAGGAAGATCTGGGAAACAGATATGATATTTCAAGGCATAAATAATGTAGTGCTGAGTGCTGCAGAAAACCTTTATTTAATTTAGTTCAATTTGGTTCAAACATGGTCATCTGATTTGGCTTCCAACCAGGATTTCTGGAGACGTATGTTCAATTTCTTCTTAGATCACCGATAGTTGTATACGAATTACTTCTCACTCCATTCCTCAGCTATACAATGGGAACGGTAAAGTGTCCTGATTTACAGGGAAGGGAGATAGGAGTAACAGAAAGTAAATGTATGTTAGTTTATGAGTTTTTCTAATTTTCTAATGATAGGGATCCATATAACTAAAACACACAACTGAAATAGCAACAGTAATTGCTACTAACAGCAGAGAAATGTGAAGAGTGTTACAGAGTCATCATATCATGTCATATAACAGTGAAATCCATCTCTTGTAGACCAGGCAAAGTAAAAACTATTTAAGCTCTCAGAGTTGAAGTGGAACTTAAGTTTTGGGCACTCTATCTGACAATTTCACCATGATGGTTTAAAGAAGTTTAATTCCTCAGTTTGCTTACTCTGATGATTACTCAGAGCTTCATTTTAGGCCACAAGGTGTTTTTGGTAGTGATCAGCTTCACATTTTAATCGGCACATATTAACCCAGGGCTATTTCTTTGCTTCCAACACACCAAAAGTATTTAGCTAAACAGAAAACCCCAACAAAACGCACACACATTCCTGTTTGCCTTTTTTGTTTCCCCACCCTTTTTTACAAAAGGGCAATTGCAACTACCTGGCCTTTTCTGGAATGCAATCTGGGAGGTGCTTTCATTTTGCTATGTAAGGAGGAGCGCCCATTCTCACAGCGACAGCATCCTGCTAGCTAGCAGCTCTACTAGCATATCAATAATGCCGATCAGTCTGAGGACTATGAGTTCCCTAACAGCTATGGATCAGAGAGCGTAAAGAAGCATTTGACAACTTGGCCTATGGCATTTTTAGGACATCTGCTCTCTTCCCAGAAGTCTGGGAGGCTCTGGATTCTTTGGCGTCTGGTTGAGCCAGGGAGATAGATTAACTGAAGGACTGTTGCTGTTTTGTCTTGGGTGAGGCCTTCTGGGCAGCCAGCTGTTTTATTTTGTTATATTGCACAAAAGGTTGCTTTAAAACAGTGTGTTCTGGGTATGAGGAGCTGGAAGAGAGAGTTAAGCTGGGAGATACTTTCTTTCTTTACACAGCAGTCTTTACTAGCCAAAATTGTTGGCAAAAGCAGACAGAAGAGAGATACTCCCTAAGAGTAATGGTAATACACATTGTCCAGTCATGCAAAGTTTAAGCCAGAAGGGGCCAGTCTGATAGGGTGCTAAGGGCCTCATTTTAAAATTAGTTAGTTGACTTGGAGCACTATATGCTGAGCAGTTCTGAAAGTCAGGATCCAAAGCCCTGCTCTTGTAACTGGACTGGAATTAGCGTGCTTTTGTGTACATGGTGAGCTCCGTTGTCTTTAGTGGGTTTCTCCATAGACAAGTGTTCCCCTGGAAATAAATGCATATCTGATTGCAGATATTAGATTATTGGTGTTCTACATGCTGTACAGGAGAGAGCCTAAGCAAAACCAGGACAGACCATAAGGTCTTCCTCAGCTATGCTCAGATCATCCTTTTACAATGCAGTACCCTTGTAGCTCAATTCTTGCTCTCTTTCATATATGAAACCAGAAAAATCATTGTGTGCGATCTGCAATATATCCCTTCCTACCAAAGCCAACTCAGAATAGAAGGAAAAGACAGTTTGCTCTTCCGGCTATGTCTTTTTAAAACATTTTTGTCTGATTCTGCTAGATTCCAAGAGAATGTTTCATGGACATGTAGCATATTGTATTGTTACTTCAGCGTTTCTATGTTAAACTTTTTATCATTCCAGCGCTCTGTGAAACAGGAAAGCCTCAGAAGTCCGGGGTTACAAATGAGAAAACAGTTGCGCAGAACTTACCCCATAAGATTTCTCTTAGGCAAAATTTGCACATGGGAAGAGTTCARTGCTTTCTTTGTCCTTGCCTCAGACCGCTCAAATCAGTGAGGGTGAGCAAACCATGGGGAATCAGGTCCATGCTAGGGCAGGGGGCAAAGCACTATAGGCTGAACTGCTGTAGCTCCCACTTACTTCAACCAGAACTGTGAACACACAGTTCCCTTGAAAGGCACGTCCTGACCGATCTGGCAGGAGACATCCTCTGACTGCTTGCAAGAAGACTGCCAGTGGACCTCTGAGTTACTTGCTCAGTTTGTTTTCTTCCTGACTGGAGGATAGGGAGGAAATGYGGTGCAGTAGCAGGTATAACACTCAGTTTGGGGTGCCAAAGAAGGCATTTGTGTGTAAGTTATAACCTCCCTTTGCTTTCTTATGCAAACAATAATGAATAGAAAATATAATTGATAAGCTTATTAATAAGTTAATGATTAACCTTCTTAACAATGTTGGCCTTCAGATTGCCATTAGGAGGCATTTGAGCTAATAGACAGGTCTCAGAATTCGCGTTCCAAGTTCCATGCAGACCTGTCTCTTTACTGCTCAAATTCTTGGGGTTTTTCTCACAACTGTTAAGAGCTAGAAACTTTGCTCTTTAATAGCATGTATGCATGTGTTATGTGGCAAGGTTAAAGTCCATGCTGCTAAAAGAAACGTAGGTATCTCAGGTTTCTCTGGGTTTTCAGGTTTGTACAGAGATTTTTCTGATGCAGCCAAATGAAAAACAAACTCATAAAGAGTTTGGACACAATCCCAAACTGCAGATGAACAAGCTTTAAAACCTAAGACAATATAAACAGAAGAACATTTGGTGTGTTCAGGCCTCTGTCCTAAATTTACCCAGACAGTTCCAAACTGGTTTTGGTTTTGCTGTCAAGTTTCTGGATCTAATTAGACTCACCTGCATCTCACTAATCTGTTCCATGATATAATGTAACATGGGAAAATCACACCAGTATAATTTAAGGTGTAATTTAAATTGTCAGTTTAGCTAGTGTTGTGATGGTGACCCTAAGTCTCCAACTTCTCCATTACTTTACTGCCTTCTGAGGAGACAGACTCAAACTTGCTAAGCAAATGCCTCTTTACATCCCAGCAACTTGTGTTGTCTGCCTGTAACTCGGGTCTTTCAGGTCAGTGGTAGATCCCCCTCGTGACTTGTGGGAGTCCCACAAATGGTGTGCAGTAAGCCTTCCAGCAGTTTGCCAGTTGCCCTGCAAGTAATGGGTTCATTATGCTGAAAGAAGTGCTGTATTTTGTATCAGATGTATAGAATCTGCTTTATCACTAGCCAAGACTTAAGGATGAAACAATATGTTTTACTTAAGAACATAAAATTTTCAATAACAGAGAAAGTTGCAAAGAGATACAAGATGTGTCATTAAGATTATGCTTAGCAATAAAGACCCTTCATAGCTACTCCAATATCTCATCCAGATTCTGCGGCTGACTTGACTGATTAGTTTCTGCAGTCTGTATCAGACCTAGTACACCTAGAAGATTTTAGAGCTATGTTTTTCATGTTCCTATGGATAAAGAGGGTTCTCAGAGTCATCTGGAACAGCTATTCTAGATTAAAGCAGAAAGTCTTGTCACCTACCCCTTGTAATACTTTCCTTCTTATTTCTTGCAATAGGACACTTGACATTATATGTTAATTAAAGAGATCAGGTCATTTCTGTACACTACTCTCTTTAAAGTGCTTAATTAACTTTTCTGTTGTACATGTGGATTATAATACATTGCTGGCTTCGGCTTTGAATTCTTTCTTCTTTTACAGGCCCCTTCTGAGGAGGTGCAAATCATAACTTATAAATATGTAATGTGCAATTCATAAATAATTTATTATAATCCCATTTGAAAATGCAACTGGAATGAGCTCATTTTCAGCAATTTAATTACAATACTTAAAGGGAAATGGATGGCAAAACTCAGAAGTGGGTTTGCTAGACAGACAGTTTCAGAAACTCCTCTCATTAGTTTCAGGGTCCTTTTCCTCCTAAGCCCCTCACCCCTTTGCTTAGCAAAGAGATGGGAGAGTTTAGCCACTCTCTCAAATATACCACTCAGGATTTTTTTAGTTTGTGTATGTGTGTAGGATTGTGTATAGGAGTGTACAGATCTCATACCCTTACACTTCTGGTGTAACTTGTTCGGGTGTATTTACCTCTGTAAGACTTTGAATGTGGTATAGAATAAACGTGGTCTCAGCACAGTACACAGACCTGTAATATAGTCCTCCTTGCATTAAAACTGCCCCATATCTGACACAACAGTACAAAGTTCAAGCAGTTTGTTGAAGGCTGAACTGGACTTTTCTGATACGAATTCCTTTATCTTATCAGAAGTCTCCCCAGTGAGCCAGGTGAGTCCAGGCTACTTCTTGGTCTTTGGTTCTTTGGCTCAGTCTTTCTCTTCTCTTCAGTGTACGTTTCTCTGGCTACCATTCTCTGGTTTTCTGACTGGTTTTTCTCTGAGCATTTTTATCTGCGATGACATGTTAGGAATGTTTGGGGTCAGAAAACCCTCACTTACTTAATCTGTTCTCTGAATAAAATCTTTCTCTTTCATGTTTTCCTATTTCTTTCTCTGAATGTAGCCACAAACATTTTGATTGCCGTGTGTACTTTGCTTGGCCTTTTGGGATTCCCTGCCACCTCATTTCCTAAGAGCAAAAGAAGATTAAACTTGTTTGCAGTTTTCCCACTGTTACCATTTCTACATTTTCAGAATGATAATTGTGTATTAAATAGCAAACGCACCTTTGCAGGGATAGTCACAGATGCATTAGGCGCTATTAGTATTCCTGTGGTGAAAGAGTGGCTTGTTTCAGCTTAGRTAAAACCCTTCCTCACAGACTTCAGCAAAACAAAACAGGCGCTAGAATAAGAGCACTCACATCACCTCCAGCAGCAGTTTAATTTTAGCAGTTGAAAACCGTGCCTTAAGGTACAGAAAGGCAGTATTTCATGTATACAGCTCCCCAGATATAGACGGAAAGCCTGTCATCTCATCACAAGGAGACAAATTGGATGAGAGGTCGGAAACCTAAATCTGAATCCTTTGCTGAGGTTGAACCAAATTATCCTTACATCACGGTCTGGGAAGGTATCACTGGGACAAGTGCCTTTTCCTTGAGGGCCTGTCACATGGAGTTAGTCCTGCTTGGATTGTAAATTTGGCCCACTATGTTTCCTATGGCTCTCTGATACGAGAAGTGTAGATTATTGTTTAAAACTCTGTCATGTACAGTTCACCCACTTTTAAATGAGGCTAGTGAGATGAATGTTGAATGTTGGCCTGGGACTGGTACAGAATGAATTGCAGAATTATTTTCATGTTTAGTGAGTTGTATTTCTCATTATATGTGGCTAGTGGCTTCTTGTTCTGAAAGGCCTCTCTTTAACCAACTTACTTCCAATGTGACCTTATAAGGCTGCAATGTGTCTGAAAAATCAATTAAAAAAGAACTGAAATACACTCCTATTATATATTAACACGTGTCCTTGTAAAGAAAGGCCATGATCTGGGTATGCAAAAGCTAATAATTGACCAGCTTGTGGTACCATAATATTTGATCTATTTATTTTCTTTGCACAAGGCATGCAAACACCTTGGAGGGACACTAAAAAAAAATCTGCAAAATACTCGTACAGTGTTTAAATAGGTACATTTTAAAATATTGAGCAATGATTACCAATGGCTATCACCAAAGGCTCCAAAACTCATCTGTCTAACAAAAGAGAAAATGTAGATTGTACAGGTTAATGGTAATGCATGAAAAATAGGTTTACTTTGGCTCATTATAAGAATACAGAAAGAGCTGAAGATCTGATGTGATAAAGGAACATGAAAAGACTGGCTTGTGGTTTTCTGTCACTCACAAGAAGCAAATTCAGCATTTGATTTCAGGAAGTTTCTGAGGGCTCCACGAGGTGCTCAACATTTACACAACTGTGTCTGTAAACTACTGTAAAACTGAAGCTTAACTGTGATATTTGACTTGGAGGAGAAACTCTTAGTGGCTTGCTTTGTTTTGGGGGAGCAGAGGCAACAAAGAGGATGGTGCCTTCCTGTGTCGGTACTAGGGGCAGAGGCTGTATAGCCTAGGACTCTGGTTTCCTTGGGCAGCTGAGAGCTGATTTGGCCTCCAGGCAGATGAGACCCAGCCCTCATTTGCCTTCCTTAAGTTGTGTGTTAATGCTTGTTTGTCGTTCAGTGGTTGTACTCCTTTTCCTCCAACTTGAATCGCCTTCTGCCTTGGAAGTATTCTACTTCCACAGATTTCACACCACAAGACTGTTTCTTTCCTCAAATGCTCTGTGCTATCACAAAAGGTTTGTCTTCATTATAGTACTAACTAGGGTAATTGATATTTGGTCTGCAAACGGTGTACAGAGCCAGATTGCAAAGTCATATGTGAGCTGCTGTACTCATGGGGGTGCCGTAGCTTTGGCTTAATGGTGCTTCCACGAGRTACTAGGACCTCTAAAGGAATGCCCTGTAATGTTCAGAACTATCTCATGGTGTGTAGGACTATGGTAAAATGAGTCGCTCTTATTCTTTCCTGGTGAATTTTGGGAGAACTCACTTTCCTTTCTGGACAAACGCATATAGTCTGGGAAAACTTCAGAGTATTTTGAGCATTTGAATAGCTTAGCTTCTGTCCACAATACTTAAGGGTCTAGTCTTTCACCCAGATGAGTCAATTCTTTAATTTTAGTTTGTAACTCAAGATGAGCTAGACAGATGACCTTAAAAGCTAATTTGTGGTGCTTTCCACATAGGACTTCTAGCTTGGGAGCACCAAGAATTTAGGGTTAGATTTTTTTTTCTCTGAATAAGAGGTAAACTGGGGACAGTGTTTGAACAATATACCAAGTTAATGGCAGGGAAGACTCAGCTGTGGTATCCATGCATTGGCTGTGAATCTGACATTGGTCTTTTGGTAGTCACACCTTGTTGGGGCTAATTCTGAGATTAATGTTTGCATCATGGGAACATACTCCAATCACCTGTTATTACACATGTCATGTCATATAATCCCTTTAATAAGTATATTGCGCAGATATTTTTTGCCCCCAGCTTCTCACTGAAAATCTTCCAGAACTCACTTGCTCTTATAGCTAAGAAGCTTCTTCTAATTCCCGTACTAAATGTATACATGCCAGTTTACAGCCATTTGTTTTCATATCAATTTTAGATTTCAGCTTAATTGATTTGAGTGGGAGCTGAGAACAGTTTCAGAGTCATGCTGATGCCTACTGAAAGATATGTCTAACTCCAATGCTCTCCAGTTTTCTTCACGGAGAAAGTACATGTTTCCTCCTGCCCAGCGACAGAAATGCTTTGATACCAACAAGTTCCTTTAATTTTCTTAGAGCAATTCTTCCATTTGGTAGTTTTGTTTTAATTTAGTCTTGTAACTGCTCTCTTGCAGTAGATATTAAACAGGAAAATAGCATACACTAACAGGGAACAATTATGTTAGTATTTAGTTACCCAGAGGATAAATAATGAAACAGCTTTATTGTGAAAAGATTTAATATTTTACAGGTAAGAAAGTTGTATCCTTCACTCAGCATTTCCATTGAAGCTTTAATTTTCTGTCTGATTCAGTGGTAAACATTTGTGTGAACTTTAATATATTTTTGTTTGGGTATTGGGGTTTCCTCGGCTTCTTTTTTAGTGCTGGTGAACAGAATGTACTAAAAATATTTTTGCTGGAGTTGACCTAGTTTAGTGGCACATCTATGTTCTTGTAGGACTAAGCCTTTTGCTAGGCAATTACTGTCAGATTCTGAAGAGATGAACGTGAAAAGTTGTCCCTTCGTCTCCAATGTCCAGTTTAAAATGAAATGGCTGAGCTTCCACTTCCAGGAGTCAAGTCTTGCTACTGAGTTAAATGATAGCAAAACTGGGCCTTAGGGATTTTAAGAGGATTGTAATTAGTAGCCCAAATCCCAAGAAGTAAAATCTGAGTACCAAATGCTGAAGAGTGGCATCTGAATAACAAACGTGAATATTCCAGAAAATCAAACACATTGTACCAAGTTCTTTACATTTTAATTTGACAACGAGATAATATTTGTTTAATATGGATCCTGAAGTCCTGATAAAAGCAAAACTTCCGTCATGATAAGAGAGCAGGATTAGTCCTGGCTTTGGTAATTGATGGCTTGCTTCCAGCAAAAACTATCAGCAGTGTTTCCTCACTAGAAAATATAGTTACCTTGGGGCCAGTTTTGTATGGAATGCTTGAGACCAGTTTGAGATCTATATGCCGCATGCACCTTTGTTTATGTCTGCGTATTAGCAATTCTGTATTTTCGCTTTGGCTTTTCCTTTAGTAAAAAAATAGACCTGTTTATAGAGCATTTTCCATATGGATGGTTCTCTTATGTTCCTAATTAGTTTTATATTATTTAATTACTCATACAGTGTATGCTAGCCAAAATACAGGTGTGTTAAGATTCTACTTTGAAGTTCCCAGGCACAAAACATCTGCCATTATAACCTGCTGGATACTGCATACCAGTTCAGACAAGAGAATAATGCGCAGCACACCCTACTAGTGTGCAACAAAAAAAGCCTGTCCCACACTGTGAGCCTCATGCCAGCAGGAGCAGTGCTGTTGGGCAGGAAGAAATTTGAGAGGATGACTGCTCTGACCCTCCTTTGATCCAGGCTGCTTTGGGCCCATAGCTGCTTACCAGCACACACTGGAGAGGGGCACCGACAGTCCCTTGGGACCCCTCACCTTATAATCATCTCCCTGTGGAAAAGGGTCTTGTGTGGGCCRCAGTAGTGCTGGTGCATGACAGACATATTTCACTCAGCTTAAAGACCCTCCCATTTTTCCCACCTGCTTTTTTCTTTCTGGTACATACCAGAAGTCAGAAAACATTGGGGCCTGATAATTAAGATTCATATTAAAAACAAGGCAGTAAGTTCCAAATTATTCCTGTCTGCTGGGATGCTTGCAGAGATACTTGCTGAAAAAAATGCAGAAGTTGTTTGCATTTCACAGTACTTTAATCCTCTTGTTTCAGTCTCCCTCCTGCTGTTTATTCCTCTCCAGGATGTAGGTCTGTTCCTCTCTTGCAGGCGTTTCCTTATTTTAGTCTTCTGTCATACAGCAGTACCATTTTTTCACGTTAGGAGCTCTGCTCTGTTGCAGGGTTTTAGTAGTTCCTGGCACTGAACAGTGCCAGATCCAGCTGCTCTGTGAATGGGGTGGGGAGGAAGAGGAGGAGACATAGCACCATGCCTGGTCTCAGTGACACAGTGTCACCTAGTGCAGGTGTACTGTATTAGGTGGTGCTCAGGGAATGCTAGTTCCTTCTACTGTTGCACTTTCTGTCAGTCCTGCTGGTAAATACATACTTGATGAGCTGTCTTTTATCTTTAAATTTTGGCTCAAACATGTCCCCTCTTCTCTGGTTTGCTGATAGTCTGTAGGTATGAACTTCTCAGGGATAGCATCAGGACTTTTTAGGGCTTTATCATTACTCTTTTCATGTTCTTTGGCAAGACTCTTGCCGAGAAGCCTTCTTTCTTTCAGTCAGGTTGGCAGCTCTCTGTCATGTGTTCCAGCTAGTAGAGCTTTCCTCATTGAGTCTTGGCTAGTTTTTTCCCCAACAGTTGATCCTGTCTCTTACCTTTGGAGGTGTGACTTTCCTGGTCTGTAGGAGTGGATGACTTTGACATCTGTTCTTTCCAAGCAGATCTTACTCTTCCCATCCCTTCATGATTCCTGCAGGCAATTGCACCCTATCCATATTTCCCTTTGTCCTCCATACTTTCCCAGCTCCTTATGTGAGCTGCTGACCACGTTAAAATGAGCAATACTCCTGCCAGTTGCTTTTGTTTGACTCTGTAAGCTGATTGCCAAATGCAGAGTAGACAAACAGCACAAATGAGGAAGTCGATTTGACTTAAAATAACATTTAGTGCTTCRTAAATTCAAGGCTGTTCTCTGTGCTCTCCCTGCAGTGCTGAGCACCCTGAGAGTAGGGTAGAGCGACTCTCTTTTGCAGAAAGCATTTAATATATCCCAAAATGGAGACCTAAGTTGTTATCAGTTACAAAGATAAAAAACAATTCTATCTTGTTAGCTTTCTTTTCACGTTGGAGGGGGGAATATTCAGTAGAAAATACTCTGATTGCATGGCCAGCATACCTCTGGCGATTCACGATAACTGTGCCTCACGCCTTTCAAATGTCATTTTATGCCTTTCCTAGGGACGTCACAAGTGTACACACTTCACCAGTGACAGAACACAATGAATTAATTTTTCTTTTTGTTCTTGTTTTCTACCTTCAAGACTCAGATGATCTCCTTGAGCCCTTCCCTTTCTTCAACTCCCTTTTTATCCTATATAGTATCTACTAGTCTTAGGTGTACCTATATGGCATTAGCTTTTCATTTTTCATTTAAGGCTCTGAAGTCCAGTTAGTTTGCACAATAAGACATGATCAAAAGCTTAACAGAGAAAAAATTAATAATCTCAGTGAAACTACACTGATTCACCCTAGCTGACATTTGTTCGGAGCTGGTTGGATCCAGCCTGGGGAGCATGTTTGTGTTCTAGGGTCATCTCTAGACATTTGTCACTTCTAAAACTCTTACCCGATAAAGATTTAAATCATCATCTTAAGAACAGTTACATAGTTATTTTGAGATATTTTGGAACAAAAGTTCTTCCTGACATGGAATTATATAACCATAAATCTTCTCTTACCTGTCATTTTAGCCATTGTCTAACACTTACTGTGTGAGAGATTTAAAGCTGTTCTCCTGGCTTTCGAATCTCAGACTGACTTGAAAAATGGATTGCATTAAATCTATGCTTGCTACATTATAAATACATGCTTATTTTGGAATTCCATYGTTGCTATGGTAATGTGCAGTCTGCAGACTTTAACTAGATATATCCACTGTCGTTCATGTGGCGGAATGATTTGCTGATCATTACAACCCTTTTCACCTTCAGCATTGTACACCTCAGTGCAACGTGGACAGCACTCTTCTGAACTTGAAAAGGAGTAGTATAGAAACTAGTGCATTTTGTTTGTCTTTCCTATGGAAGTGGTCTATTGATAAGCTTTGAGAAGACTAAGGAGGAACTTCAGTTTTGTTTGCACAAAGCCCAAGCACACAGAGAAGCCAAGGATGTAACGTTCCCAGCCTCTCAGCACAGGTCCAGGATGACAGCCTGAGGTGGCTCTCTGGCCCTCAGGCCAGTGGGTGCAGCAAGGCTTGCATCTATGTAGTGAAACTCTCTTACACCTGAGGCAGAGTAGCCATGTCCAAGCTTCCTACTGGCAATGGTCCCTGACCAGCGTTAATTCCTGAACCATGCCTTGGCAGTGTCTTGGAGAGTGGTAGCTGGCTTGAGCCAAAACTGTGCAGAGACTGTGTGAACCATTTAACAATATAAACAATGAAAGGACAGTGCTTAGGTCTGTGCCGTGGCCCTGTTTGGTTGGCTCATGTGGATGTAAGTATTGTTTCTAAGAAACCTTCCCAGCATGTGTCACCCTTTGTTTTCGGAAAATGGGATCTTGGATCTGCGTCAGTGCAAACTTTGCCCCTGCACTGCCTGCAGACAGCATGCCTGTGCTCATCATGCATGGAGCAGCATAAAAGCAATTTCTGCAGCACCTCAACTTTAGACAGAACAGCTAGTTGGGGACTAAGTAATGTCTAGGTGCTGTTGCAAGCAAGACTAATTTGAACAGACCATGCTYTTAGTACAAGAGAAATACAATTTATTCACGAAAACAAGGAGAAGTTACCATCCACAGTTCATGGTTTCTGATGTTTGGTTCTTGTTGCGCTCATGTTCTGATATCCATAGGTGCTGCCAAGCTGGGTTGGCAAGCAAAGTCTTAGTACGGTTCTGATAGTCTGGGAGCCCTTGCGCAGGGGAGATTTCCTGCCATTCTGGACTCARCTTGACTGGGGTGTCTTCCTCTTTTACGTCATCCATAAATGGTCATCTTCACATTGGTTCTCCACACGTAATGTGATTTCTGGTGTTCTGCTATTAGTTAATATCATGTGAGAAAACACATTTGAATAGTTTATGCAGGAAATACACTTGGTAAGTGCAATTTTRCTTTTCATGACTGGAGCCTAGCCACTGGCCTTGGGCAGAGGTCAAGTGGAGGAATACTATTGCAGGTATGTTCACAATAGCAGCACCTTGCACCAACACTTTGCAGCATGATGAAGTTGAAGCTAAATTTGAAAAAGTTATATTCTTTGAGATCTTACAGACTGTCCTGAATGCACTGCTTATGACTGCTTTCCGAAACCTCAACTATTTTTACATCTGCACCATCAACCAGTAACAGGCCGATGTTTTGGGACAGTCTTTGCTCTAGGAGGAAAGGGTCATTACTGCCTAGTATACTGCATGAAGCCCAACACACTCTATGCCAAGGAATAAAT
Organism: Apteryx rowi; assembly: GCF_003343035.1. Taxonomy (NCBI): domain Eukaryota; kingdom Metazoa; phylum Chordata; class Aves; order Apterygiformes; family Apterygidae; genus Apteryx; species Apteryx rowi. The sequence continues at coordinate 1,951,030 of NW_020451216.1, read as the reverse complement.
TCTGAGATTATCACACAGAGAAGGCCATGAGTTTGTAATTCTTCTACTCTCTGAATTCTTCCCAGTTCACTGTCTAGTGATAAACATGAAAGTATTTTCACATTTTTACTGATGAAAACACTTTTTGTTCTTGTTCCCACACATAGCTGGCTAGAACTATGCCTCTGCCTCCTTTAAATGCTCTTTTAGATAGTGTACTATATTACACATGCTGTTAGAAAAGAAAATGAAAAGCAGATTCTTCTCGTAGCCTATTTGTACTTCTCTGAGTTAATTTGCAGGACCGAGAAAAACCTCACAATATGGAAAGCAAGTAGATCTTTCCATTGGTTTTGCATATAATCTGCTATTTTAAATTTTGATTGAGATTATCTCTCTAATTTGCAGGCCTATATATGCAAATCAAAACCACTAAGTAGTGTGTCTGGCTAACAGCCAGAAAGTCTGAATCACAATTAGTAGAAAATACAACAAAAGAAAATTTCCTGTGTCAGTAAGGAGGAAATTAGATGCWTTACAGGGCTTTGTCCAGTATTTCTGTGATTCTTCARTACTAAGAAAACTTTTGAGGCTGAACAGCAGCATCCCAATTACTGGGAATTTTTCATATGTAGAAATCAATATAAAAAAGCATATTATTTTTCTGAGAAGGAACACTGGTGCATTGGAAGGGTCTCATGGCTCTCAAAACCAGCRACGTTATGTGAACCTTGAAAAATCAGCTTCAAGGTCTTTCATCGAGCTGTYGTGGCTCAAAAAAGAAAGTACTTCTCATATTGTGCCTATTCAGACCTCCCATAGACTTATTTCCTGTGCAGAGATGACCCTGCGAGTACAGTTCTTGTTTTACTCTTGTACTCTAGTGACTGAAATGAGAACCGGGACAGGTATACTTACCTGTCACCGTGGTGTACAGTATGTCGGCACTAATGTGAACCGTACAGCACGGCTCAGGCCATATCGTCATGCACCCAGCTAATTTATTGTGATTGTGTCTATCCGTGTGGTGTCTGCTCTGTGGAGCATGTGGGCAACTGCAGCAGCATCTGTGAGCAGGAGGACTAGGGCTGGGGGCGGTGAAGAYGGGAGATAGTGGGGCAAGCGCTGCGGCTGGCAAAACAGGGATCCCCCTGCCATTCCTTGCCCCGGCGCCCAGGCCGGCCATGCYGCAGCGCTCTAGGCACTACGTTAATCTGTTTGAGCAGGGATGGTTGCATGAGCTGACCCATTTCACACGAAGACTCCTGAAACTGTTTGATATCAGTCATAGAATCAGTTATCAAGCTGCACACCCAGTTTAGATCTGAGATACTTCTAGGAACATTCCCCCCCCCCCCCCCCCCAAGCAGCCCCTTATTATGGCTGTTTGGGAAGAAATTAGCAGTCGGATTAAATTAGAGAAACGGTGTAGAAAGGTCCTGTGAAACTGCTTCTCTTCACTTCCTCTCCTCCGCGTCACGGCGTCGGTGAGGCGGCATTCGTGCTGACTCAGCAGGTGASTCAGCGCGGCAGCCCCGGCGTGACCGACCCACCGGCAGAAACGATGGGAGGAAGAGGGAGAGAGCTGCGGGGCAAAATGGCCCAACCGGAGCGTGCAGCTTTAAAACAGCACTGTGTACGGCCGGSCGTTAGCTGATGAGAGAGAATCTGTTTCAGTAACCACTCATTTCCCAGAAGGGCTGCTGGCAGCCCGGAGAGGAAACATTACGTCTGACCACACAACCTCTCTCCTTAAGCGTAAAGATTTGTCAGTCTTTGCTGCTGTTGCTCACTCCCACTGGGGACCAGAAGTTTCTCGCTCATTAACCTCATTATCTCACCAGTGAGGCTCTCCTGGTGGGCTTGCAATTTTCCCTGCAAAGCTCCCCACAGCAGAAAATTGCAATTGCCGTTTTGCTACAAACAATTGACTTTATCCRTCTGCAGATACTTCCTCACGTTGACGGTACTGTACTTGATTTGAAAAGTCGTCCATGCCGTGTAATGTAGCAGGTGGGAGCGTGAACAGAGGCAGGCGATGTGGTGCGCTGTGCCCGCTCTGGCCTCGGCAGAGAAGACTGGGGTGTGAATGTGGTATTGCGCCCTCATACTGCGTTATATTAATTACCTTGCACTGGACGGAATTAAGGAGCCCTGTGCAGCAGGGGTGAATTCAGTCTAGTAAATGTGTTGAACAGAAAACAAACGATCAACTTTAYGTGCACAGGAAAGTGAGCGGAAGAATGGAGAACAGAGAAGAACAGCGAACAGAAGTGGAAGGATGAGAACAAGAGGTGGAATGTGAAGCAACGGAGAGAATGGGAGCAGAAAGGGATGGATGGAAGAGGAACTGCAGGGACCAGCATGGACAATAGGTAGCACAGGAAGAAAATTAGCTAAGATAAAGCGTAGCCGGTGTTGGGATTTATGCCCTTAACCTTCACAGGTGCCAGTAATAGCCGTACAAACTCTTGGACATCTAGACTTCAAGATATATTAATTTTTGAGTATTTTTCTTTAAATTCTGGAAACATTTTTAAAAGGTTTGAGAATCCTAAGTAAGAATATATATACATGCCCAAATAAGAAATAATCTGGTTTATCTGAAAAAATACAGTATTTATCCAGGTTTAACACTGACATTATTTACAGTGCAAAATTTAGTCCCCATAAATGGGACTTGTGTTGGTTTTCCTTTTAACAGCTGCAAAATGCTTATTAATTGCATGTGCGAAAATCTAAGTGAAAAGCTGACAATAAGGTGAGTATATGTAGACCGAAGAGAAAGAACAATAGCTATTTTTGCAGATAGTTTTATTCTGTAACAAAATATATGAAACAATGCTTTGTAATATTAGTGACAGCAAATTTTAAAGCATTAGCAAAGGTTATTTTTTAATAATTTAAAAACCACCAGAAACTCACAAAATTTTCACCATGCACCACTTTTTTTTAGAGACTTTTTACTTAAATTGAAAGCCTTAAAAAAGTTCTCTATGTATTGCATGTGAATATTCGGCACAGAAGTTAGCTAGTTAGATATTATTTTACTTTTGGCAACTACAGTCAGTAAAACTAAAGCTCAAAACGAAGTTATATTGCAGTTTTATAAACCAAGGAATGTACTGTGGGAGGTTATATGGAAAAATTGACTCAACCTGTATTTAAGGAATAACTAGGGCAAGCCCTGTGATGGGGTGTAGTCCAAAATGCACGTGCTATTTTTATTATAGGTATGTCTCATTAATGTGAAGCAATTATTCAGTATGAGGGAGAAACGAAATGTGGCTTTTGCATTTGAGATCATCTTCTGCTGTCCACCTTGAGGCTGAGTACTTTCAAGTACTTAAGGTCATATTCTCAAAAGTGGTTAAGGGCCCATTTGTCTTTAAAATTAGTAATTTAAATGCTTACGAGACTCTGAAAGCATGGTTATTAGTAGTCAAATGGACAAGATTCTAATGTGGAAAAAGTAATTCTTTAACTCTCATTAATGAAAGTATTCACAGTGTTGCTTGTTCATACGATGGTTGCATTCGTCCCCGAAAATTAAAAAAGAAGAGTAAAAATACAATGCCCAACCATCTAAAATGATTGATGGTTCCTTTAATTTATAGAAGCATCTTATTAACACTTGATTTTATGGGGAGTCTTGCCTGATCCTTCAAGTTCAGATTCCTGAATTATAGGGACTGTAGAAGAATTTTGGCTTTCTTTTTTAAGGGCATCTCTGTACCATTCAAGAGTTGCAGTGAAAAATGTAAATATGTGATTGGAGGATCAACGGTCGTATTTGTGATCTTAGAGGATCAAAGGAAAAAATAATAATAACCCCAAATCTATTTTTGTCAAAATTATAAATAGGCATAAAGCATTATGATGATCCGGAGTGGGGGACTGGTTCGTGATTTTTTTAAGTTTGGGAGGTTGGTCCTTATGCTGTTTTCTAAAACTTACCTTATACTATCCACCATTATTAATACAAATAATCTGCAAGAAGAAGAGGAATGGATTTAGATTTAAAATAGTAAATGTGGGAAATCAGTGATAATATTATAGGAGGCACTCCTGTATAAATAAGGGAATAGATTGTATCTATGGTAGATTTTATTCCATCTCGGATCCCTGTTAATTGAATAAAGAACAGCCCAGAGCTCTGCTCACTTATGCTACCTTCTGAAAAGGTAAAATCCCTCTGGAGAATTTCTACTTTTTTTTTTCTTTCCTTGTTTCTTTATTTTAACTTTGGAAACCATACCAGCAATGCAAATGTCGTAACCGTTTTTTGATAGAGACCTGTTTATTAGCAACTTTCTCAGCTGTTCATTCGAAGGGTCGATGGTTGTTTCCAAATCTCCCCGCAGCAGCACTTCGCCGGCGGGAGAGTTGATACGAATATTGCGAGAAGCAAATGTTACAGACCTCTGCGGTCGTCACTGGGGTTATTTATGGGCTGCCCCAGACACAGCTTCCTCTTTGGGGGAATTCTGCTCCCTCTGTCGGGTCTGGTGACAAGGTTATTAACCCCCGCAGTCTTAGTTCTGGGTCTGTTCCCCTCCACGCCACTCTGGAGGAGTCTGTAGGACAGTTATATGTAACATTAAAGAAGGTTTATATTTCAGTTTGATTCTGTATGATTTTAGAGGAGTGTCTGCAGACCTTATACCTGGATTAGCTTTGTATCTGTTAAATCCGGAGAGGTCCCTGAGGAGGAAAATAAATCTGAGTCGTGTTTCGTCACGTGCCTATTTTTTCACAAGATCAGGAGACTTTTGTGGGAAAACACTTCTCCTTCTCCCTCTCAGTGGATATAAATCATGTTTTACAGAATCTCCTGAGTTTTGCTGGAGGTAATTATGGCGTAAGTTCTGTGGATACACACATGCATAGCTTTGAGCTCGCTGAAAATGTGTGTTTAAATGGTGAGGTGATCAAAGGCTGGTGGCAGTAAAGGGGCAGGTTTTTTATGGCGTAATCACCAAATTATGGGACATAAACTGCCAAGGGAGAAAGAGTCACTTCTAAAACAAACCCTCCTATTTTGACCTAGAATGCAGATTTTTTTTCTACAGCTCTGAATCCAAAAGGCAGAGACATCTGCTCTCTCTTACTGAATTTGCTGTCCGAGCTCTCGGCCCCGCAGCCTCGCCGGAGGCGCAAGCGGAAGCGGCACCGTTTGGGCCGGAGCCGTAGGGCCCGGAGCCCCGAGCAGCGGCCCCCGGCGCAGCGCCTTTGAGAGCTCTGCGTCTTCGGCGCTCCGCGACGCGCGGACGGCTCGCCGCAGGGAGCGAGCGGCCCCTGGCTCGGCTGCGGCTGCGTTCGCGTCCGAAGGCTTTTTGGAGGGAGGGAGCGGGAAAAGGCGCGTTGGAGAGCGGACTGGGGCCCCCCCCCGCCTTGGCACCGCTTCCCCGGCAGCCGGGCGGAGGCAGCCCGCTGGTTTTGCCGAGCAG